>NC_137822.1:28271331-28273831 GCF_963921795.1 Nannobrachium achirus | reverse complement strand
CTTACTTAATATTTGTCTTGAAAGTCCCTAAATTGTCACTTTAGAAACGTGCAGATACCTTGTATACACTTATACTGTGTGTTGGTTTATTTACAATTGAGTGAGAAAAAGAAATTCATTAAGCTAATCATCTGGGGACCCCACAAAATAAGTTGGGGACCCCACTTGTGGTCCCGACCCCAAGTTTGAGAACCACTGCGCTAATATAATAAGTTGTCTTTGTAATATTGATTTATTGAAAGGTTTTATAATGGAGGTTTATATGATTATTGGCCTACAAAACCAAATGAATGGAGCCTCATTAAAGGGGTATTATTTGCTTCAAATGAGAAAAACACATGGTCAGCTGCTTCACAAAATGACATGAGCCATGACGCCATGGGAACATATTGTTTTTATAGCTATAAATGTTTTCAAATGACCTTCTTTATATTTAGTAATGAAAAGGGAATATTATGAACTGACGGGGCCTTTTTGGGGGGGGATTACAGAAATGTAAAGGTTAACCAGACTAAATTTGTGTATTGGAAAAAGAAAAGAAAAAAAAGTCTCCCGTTAATAGAGGAAACGAGACAGGATCTAAAGGCTGTCACAAAGGTAGTCGACAAAATCTTTCGTCTACCTTTTTTGTCTGTCGAAAACTAAATAAGAACTAAATAAAAACTAAGCTATGATGACTAAAACTAAGACTAAATATATTGGCAATTTTGTCAATAAATAAAAACTATAGACTAAAATGGAGAAGAGATCGAGTAGAACTAAAAGACAAGTCATGTTATGGTTGGTTGCGCTCGGGTGTTGCACTCTGAAAAAGCAGATCTACAAGCTGTCATCTGCTAGATGACACCAAAATCTTACCAAAACGAAGTGGAATTTTATTCAAAAGACTATGACGTGATCAAAATTTGATGCCAAAATCGAATCTGTTTCCAAAACCATTCACTACTCCCAACTTACAGGTAGGCATACTTAGAGTTCTATTGAGGTCACTAATCGGGTCGCCGTTACAATATGTAATTACTGTATGTCATTGCTGTCGCACGATAAAAATGTACAGTACCAGAACGATGCAGGGGTTGTGCAGCTCCCCTCCTCTCGTCACCGGCTATATTGACATAGCGACATGCCCCAAAATAGGGATGCGACACCAGGGGTTAAGGCCTTGTATTTAGTATCACATTTCTTTTCTGGGATTGAGTAGACATGGGCCTTCCTCAAGGTTGACCCTGAGATGACAAAATAAAGATGGGTTTTACAGGGGGTAGGTTCAGAAATACAGGGGCGGAGTGGCTCAGGAGGTAGGGTGGCCGCTTTTCGATCGTGGGCTCCCCCAGAGTTAGTGTTGAAGTGTCCTTGAGCAAGACGCTGAGCTCCTAATAGCTCCTGATGAGCAGGTTGGTGCCTTGCATGGTTTCCTCTGCCATCGGTGTACGAATATCGTCGCTGTCGTGTGAAAACCTTGTATGTCCAAAACCGTTCGTTTTGCATTTATCATTTTAAAAATGATTTAAACTAGTGAAAACAGCCGATCTACAAGCACACAACGCCTCGCACTGCGAGGCGTTGTGTGCTTGTAGATCGGCTGTTTTCACTACTTTTGTGCGACGGCATTGTATGATGAAGCAGGGCTTTGCTTTGCGAAAGAACGTACAAATTTGAAAATTGGAGATACGAGGTTTCCACCCGACAACGACAATATGTGTGTGAGTGAATGGGTGAATGTAATGCGCAATCATTGTAAAGTGCCTTGGATAAAGGCGCTATATAAATGCACCATTTACCATTTAGATGTCCATGGCCCCATGTCACATTAATAATAATAGGTTTCTCTTATTCTCCTTTCAGGACTGACAGCCCACAGACCTTCCGATGAGAAATGTAACATTTCTGACTTTAGCAGAGGGATGTAGACAGGATGCACAGCACCAAGTGTAAGTTCTGGCGTTTTTCTGTTGAATTCATTGTGAGCAATACTACAGTACATTTATCCTGTCTTAAAACCTCATTTAAAAATCGAACCTCTGTTCGAAGTGGAGCTGTGTGTGTGTGTGTGTGTGTGTGTGTGTGTGTGTGTGTGTGTGTGTGTGTGTGTGTGTGTGTGTGTGTGTGTGTGTGTGTGTGTGTGTGTGTGTGTGTGTGTGTGTGTGTGTGTGTGTGTGTGTGTGTGTGTGTGTGTGTGTGTGTGTGTGTGTGTGTGTGTATTGCAGTTGATGCTCAGGGCAGGCTAGACTCAACAGCACCTCTCTGGTCACCCAGGGTACTACATACAGGCTACATACAGACCCACCCACCCACAAACATACCTACAAACATACCTACACACACGGCCACGTATAGGGAGCTTGTGTTCCACACAGCTCCAAAAAGTGACAGCGAGACTAGATACGAGTTGTGTTTGGCTGCAGCAACGCTGCTGGTCTTTCACGGTCCCCCCTCAGCAACGGAGTGATGATGTCTCATTTAGTGGGTCATTTGTCACTGCATAAGTCTATTTGCATAT